>NC_133336.1:20456725-20497240 GCF_042186555.1 Aquarana catesbeiana
GTGTCCAATCACAGCAGTCATTGTGTAAAGGGCCACTGTGATTGGCCCTTTACCTCGATCTGTGATCTGCTGTGTCCAAGGCACACAGCAGTCAACAGTGGTGGCTGGTGCTTAAAATTTTTGGGGGGGCGCAAACAAACAAACAAACTGAAAAATACTGAACCCCCCCCCCCCCCACCCATCATATGCAGCCAGGCACGTCCCCCAGCTCGGCTGTCACTTCACTTCTCCACCTCCTCCCAACACCCACCCCCCGCGGCACTTACTGCTCGTGTGGCAGGGCTCCTCCCCTCTCCTGGAGTGACGGCGCTCTCCTCCTCGACGGGAAGTGGCGGCTGCGGCTCCTGTGTCCGCTCGGCTCCTCATGGCTTCCTCCGCCGTTGTTTCTTCACATATGGCGACCCATCACATTTGGCTACCCGCTGGATTGCTCGTGCGCGACGCTGCCATATGCGTTCCAACACTGTGGCGATCTGCGCTTGTGCAGAATTTTGTGACCACGCCCCCGAGTCCAAGTTCAAGCCCCACCATCCAAGTGGACATAGAGTCAGATTATAATTATGCAGAGCGAAGCAAGGCCGTGCCCGAAGCGCGGCGAGTGAAGCGAGCCCGCGAGGGGCCCTGTGGCAAAGAGGTTGGAACAGTGTTGGAACGCACATGGCGGCGTCGCGCATGCGCACTCCAGCGGGTAGCAAAATGTGACGGGTAGCCGAATGTGACGAAACAGGGGTGTCTCCTCTTCCGCCAAAGAGTTAGGGATCCAATAGGATCACCTCATGCTTTGGCCAATCGGGAGATGGGTCTCACTGACCTGCCTGCTGATTGGCAGGAGGGAACGTTAGTGTGAAAATAGCGAAAGTCCTTTCGCTATGCCACACAACAGGGTGGGATCGGGACGCAGTGCTCTGCACCTCTGGTTCTAATCACGTGCTTCAAAACACACACACACACACCCCATCCCCACCATAGTATTTCATGTGTCCGGCGTCCTGAAAGGGGCCAGCGCATGAATAGGGAGGGCAGCGCCCACAATGCACGGGCCGCCACTGGCAGTCACAGAGTGCTCCCGATGCGCATACGTGGGAGGACGTCCACGGATGCCCTGCCAGAACTGGAGAGCTGCACTGTAGCCGTATATCGGCTATAGCACAGCGAGGAACCCCTTGCTAAAACATGACTATATCTACAACTCATGATACATTAGTGTGATGGTCATTGGGAAGAATTACCCTCTTACACAGGGGCGGACTGACCATTTGGCCACTCGGGCACTGCCCGGGGGCCCCATCAGGGTTGCCAGCCTCAGTAAAACCAGGGACAGTATGTAAAAATCTGTGTTTTTTTTTTTTTTTACATCCGTCTCTGAAATGTCCCTTACCGACATCCTTTTGGTCTAAAAATCCAGAGATTATAGCTGCCCCACCTCTCCAGTACCTTCTCAGCCAACAGAAACATGTCTGTGTATACTGTGTGATTGTGTATACCGTGTGGCCCTATAATCTCCTATTGCCGGGGGCCCCATGAGTTGTCAGTCCGCCCCTGCTCTTACAGATAGCTAAAAAGATCAATGGTGTCAGTGGGAACTCATCTGAGAAGCAGAAATTGCTCAAGGAACCCCTAGCAACCTCTGGAGGACCCCTAGTCGAGAAACCCTGTGGGGAGGGGGGGTTCCCTGAGAACTGAAAATTATTTCAAGGGTTCCTCCATTTTAAAAAAGGTTGGGAAAGGCTCTAGAGCAGACTTTCCTAAACTTGTCAACACAGAGGAACCCTTGAAACATTTTTCTAGTCTCAGGGAACTCCTGCTAAAAACGACGATATATCTATAGCTCCTGGTACATTAGTGTGATGGTCAGTGGGAAGATTTACCCCCTTAATTCTGATGTTCTAGAAGGGGCCAAGGAGAATAAAGCCAGTCCTGGAGCTGTTAACCAGGGAATTTACCTGGGAACACCATTCCTCAAATACTGGTATACTACTACGAGCTATAAATAATCAATTGGTATTAACATTTCCCTTGGATATAACTCTTCATTAAAGTAACCCAGTAGACAGGTCTTAGGTTCCACTTCCATAGGAGTACTATAGGCTCCATTAATTGTGGTCACCTTTTTTCTACCTCTTAGATAAGTTCCCACCGACACCATTGATCTTTTTAGTTATCTGTAAGAGGGTATTTCTTCCGAATGACTACAAGTCTAATGTACTACTACTAATGTACCAGGAGTTGTAGATATATAGTAGTTTTTAGCAGGGGTTCCCTGAGACTAGAAAAATGTTTCAAGGGTTCCTCTGTTGACAAGGTTAAAGTCTGCTCTAGAGACTTTCCCAACCTTTTTAAAATGGAGGAACCCTTGAAATAATTTTCAGTTCTCAGGGAACCCTTGACAATTGTTAAATCTACAATTCACAGAACTTTAGCATGGTGGTCAGTGATAATGGATGTCCGTGGTTACTTATCCAGGAGGCAAAAATGGCCCATTGCTCATGGAACCCCAAACAACCCTGGTTGAGAAAGGCTGATCTACAATATATAAAACACTCCAGTGCTTTGGTGGGTAGCGCACAATGCAGACCATTCTTCACTGGTGGCGAATACACAATGCAGACCTCAATTCTCTGGCGGCGATTGAATACAGGCCCTCATTCTCCTAAAGCACACAGAACTAAGGCTTCAACCTTGGCTTGTAATGCAGAATCACATTCACATTCTTTATTTTCAGTATGAAATAAGCAGCAGAGACACAGATTTTTTTGTTTTCCTCACCACTACATATACATTAGATTACCTAAAGTATTGGGACGCCTGCCTTTACACACAAACTTTAATGGCATCCCAGTCTTAGTCCGTAGGGTTCAATATTGAGTTGGCCCACCCTTTGCAGCTATAACAGCTTCAACTCTTCTGGGAAGGCTGTTCACAAGGTTTAGGAGTGTGTCTATGGGAATGTTTGACCATTCTTCCAGAAGCGCATTTGTGATGTTGGATAAGAAGGCCTGGCTCGCAGTCTCTGCTCCAATTCATCCCAAAGGTGTTCTTTTGGGTTGAGGCCAGTCAAGTTCCTCCACCCCAAATTTGCTCATTCGTGTCTTTATGGACTTTGCTTTGTGAACCGGTCCAAATCATTTGGTGGAGGGGGGATTATGGTAGTGGTCATCATCAACCCTGTCCTCAAGGCCCACTAACAGGCCAGGTCTGCAAGATAACTGAAATACATCACAGGTGATATAATTTGCTGCTCAGTGATTGCAGTATTCTAGTCTGCATCTCCCCAAAGTAATACATAAAACCAGGCCTGTTAGTGGGCCCTGAGGACAGGGTTGATGACCACTGGATTATGGTTTTGGGTTGTTTTTCAGGGGTTGGCCTTGGCCCCTTAGTTCCAGTGAAGGGAACTCTTAAGGCGTCAGCATACCAAGACATTTTGGACAATTTCATGCTCCCAACTTTGTGGGAACAGTTTGGGGATGGCCCCTTCTTGTTCCAACATGACTGCGCCCCAGTGCACAAAGCAAGGTCCATAAAGACATGGAGGAGCGAGTTTGGGGTGGAGGAACTTGACTGACCTGAGTCCTGACCTCAACCCGATAGAACACCTTTGGGATGAATTAGAACGGAGACTGCGAGCCAGGCCTTCCACAACAGTGCCTGTCCTCACAAATGTGCTTCTGGAAGAATGGTCAGACATTCGCATAGACACACTCCTAAACCTTGTGGACGGCCTTCCCAGAAGAGTTGAAGCTGTTATTACTGCAAAGGGTGGGCCAACTCAATATTGAACCCTACGGACTAAGACTGGGATGCCAAATATAGTTCATGTGCGTGTAAAGGCAGGCGTCCCAATACTTCTACAATGGGTGTGTAATATATATTATAATATATATATATATATATATATATATATATATATATATATATATATATATATATATATATATATATATATTCCAGCTAGATTTCTCAAGCTTCCTCATCCACATGACCAGACAGTGCTGGGACTCGGAATTAGTGCAGTCATAACAGTTCAGCTTCTTAGAAAGCTCGGTAATGGAGTGTGCGGCCTGTACGGTGAGGCCCTGTCATCCCGCAGAATGGAAAAAGGATTCCGATGACAGGCCGTCAACTCGCTGCCTCTGCGATAATTACTCGCCTGCCTGTCAGACACACTTCATGCTCATAGTTTCTGGAAGAGGAGCATTCTGGGAGGGTCAGGAGAAGATGCTGGATTTAGGTTTAAAGGGAACCGGTCTTGTGTGGGTTTATGTAATAATAATCTGAACGCAATGTTCCCCCCACCACCACCACCACCCACACATTCAAGAAACCGGCTGTTCAGTGATGCTGGCTGCTGTAATGGCCATAGGCTGGAAACCATGAATGATCAAACTGAAGGAAATGTCATCAGCACACCAAGGATTCCTCAAAAGGGTCCAAAGCTTTATTCCGTGGTCACATGATGAACATACAGCAATGTTTCGGAGCCACACAGGGCCCCCTTCATCGGGCAAGTGACTTGCTTGACAAAGGGGCCCTGTGTGGCTACCAAAGGTTCTCGTATGTTCCTCATCATGTGACCACGGAATAAAGCTTTGGACCCTTTCGAGGAATCCTTGGTGTGCAGATGACATGTTCTTCACTATGTCAGAATCTGAACTCACATGACTAAAACAAAGCGTTAGCGTTGCGTCGCTTCAACCTTGATGCTTCATGCCTAGTTTGAAAGGAGTCGAAGCAAGTCAACTCCTCCCATTCCAAGTCTATGGTAACGCATGCCAGTGCGGTTTTAGCGTAGTGGTAGTTAATAATATGCCTTTGTGGTGCAGTTTTAAAAACGCATGTCCACCGCACATAGGGAGTTTAGAGAAGCATTTTTAATGCTCATTAACCACTAGCCGACCAGCCACCGTCATTATATGGCGGCAGGTCAACTTGTTCCCGCAAATCGCCGTAGGTGTACGTTGGCACCTTTAAAAAGGTGACAGCAGGCGCGTGCCCACTGCACGTCGGGGGGGACCCGATGCGTGTGGCCGACGGGCACGAGAGACAGAACGGGGATGTGTGTGTGTGTGTGTGTGTGTGTGTAAAAAGACAGATCCCCGTTCTGATAGGGGAGGAGAGACAGATCTACTGTTCCTAGTGATCAGGAACAGCGATCTGTCTCCTCCTCCAGTCAGTCCAACCCCCCCCCCCCCCCCAACCCAGTTAGAAACACATTTAACCCCTTGATCGCCCCCTAGTGTTAACCCCCTTCCCTGCCAGTGACATTTACACAGTAATCAGTGCACTTTTATTATTATTATACAGGATTTATAAAGCGCCAACAGTTTACGCAGCGCTTTACAACATGAGGGAGGACAGTACAAGTACAATACAATTCAATACAGGAGGAATCAGAGGGCCCTGCTCGTTAGAGCTTACAATCTAGGACTTTTATAGCACTGATCGCTGTATAAATGTCAATAGTCCCCAAAAAAAAAAAAAAAATGTAAAATGCCATAAATCTATCCTCTATTTTGTAGACGCTATAACTTTTGTGCAGACCAATCAATATACACTTATAGCTAATTTTTTTTTTTTTTTTTTTTTTTTTTTACCAAAAATACGTAGAAGAATATATAGCAGCCTAAACTGATGAAGAAATGTCTTTACATTTTTTGGGGCGATATTTATTATAGTAAAACGTATAAAAAAAACGTTTTTTTTTCAAAATTTTTCGCTCTTTTTTTGTTTATAGCGCAAAAAATAAAAACCGCAGGGGTGATCAAATACCACCAAAAGAAAGCTCTATTTGTGGGGGGAAAAAAATTGTTTTATTTGGGTACAGCCTCGCACGACCGCGCAATTGTTAAAGCGACGCAGTGCCGCATCGTAAAAAATGGCCTGGTCATAAAGGGGGGGGGGGGGGGAAATCTTTCGGGGCTGAAGTGGTGAAACACTTAGTTGCACCTATTAACGCTGTATTTGATACGATTGGTAAGCGTCAGTATTTTGAGCAAGAGTGAACAATCCCGAAGATTTAAAAGCAGCTTTATCATGTCACTTTAGAAACGTCTTCATTAAAATAATCCCCGATGATCCCGCCATGGCAGTCCTTGCTCAGGCACTTTCTGGTATATAGAGAGTGACAACGCTCTGTCTCTGCCTCCCACTTTGTGCTTTGTCACCTGCATTTATTATGGAGACTACCAGCACCCCATTTTCATCACACGGGCAGGATCCTCTGTTGTCACCATCAGGAAACCCACCCTGAGAAATGCCATGCAGTCAATGCTTAGAGAATGTCTGTAGACAGGAAGTGGCTGCAAAGAGGCAGCAGGAGATCAGCAGCACCGAGACTGTCAAAAGGAAAAAAAGTGAAAAAAAAAAAAAAAAAAAAAAAAAAAAAAAAAAAGGATTTTTCTTTTTTTTTTTTTTTTTTTTTTTAATAAGAAAATTGTTTGTGGTACAGTGCACAGAGCAAACTAAATGTCATTTAGTTATGGATTCCATCCAGGCTCGTTTACATAGCACTGCATGCTAAAAACGTCAGCTCATGGGCTACAGTGCAGTGCATGCGACAGGTTATTTTTATTTAGTTTACCTTATTTGAAGCTTTACAAAGTGACACTGCATTCAGAGCCGGCGCAACCATAAGGCAGTTTAGGCACCAGCCTTAGGGCGCCCAGGATAGGGGGGGGGGGGTAAAATCTGAATCCCCAACCGCTTTCTGTGGATTCAGATTTTTAACTGCTGCAGACATGTTGTTAAACACACGCCCGGCCGCTAGTGTGTGTACTTTTCTAAAGCTGACTGTCGGCTCTCAATGTGGAAGTTATACAAGCGTCTGTGGAGCCTCCGATCCCTTCCTACAACTGCCGCAAGGTGCCGTGCCCCCTCCCCCGCCATGTTACCCAGGCTCCACTGTCCCACCCGCGGGCCCGGTGCGGTCATGGAAGGGGGGGGGGGGGGGTCGCTCGGGAGGGCAGCAGGGCCTCCATCTGCTGAGCCTCCTTCCTGTGCATAGACCAGGAAGTGATTTGTATGAGGTCACTTCCTGGTCCTGAGTGAATTGTGCCCAGTGAAGCGGCTGATCGAACAAATAGTGTTCAGTTCGCTGCAGTGGTGTACAGAGGAGACATCCAGGGACTAACAGATCGGTCTCATAAAGAGAACCTGCATAGTTGCCAACATTGTAAAAAAAAAAATTTTAGGGACACTTTTTTGGCTGTAGGCGAAGTCTTATTATAATTAGGGGGTGGGGCATGCGTTTGTAGGTGTGGCACGGGGGTAACACGGTGAAAAATGGGCACGGTTTATGCAAAATAGTGGGCGTGTCTTAAATGGGCATGGCTCAAAAGGGGGTGTGGTTAGAGTCTGAAATGAATAAGGATGGAGAGGGAAAGGGGGGGGAGAGGGATGGAGGGACAGCAGCCCCAGATCCTACACAACAATAGAAATATGTGTATTCCAGAAAGTTTAACAATCAGCAGATAAAGATACTCCAAACACCTGGTGTTAGCACTTAAGGGGGTGTGGCAGGGGGCGTGTCCTATGCCTACATACGTTTGCTAGTAGGTGTCCCTCATTCCCGTCTCAAAACGTTGGGAGGTGTGATTAGGTGCACCTGTTCATTTGCTTGGTAACACAAATTGCTAATCAGCCAATCACATGGCAGCAACTCCATGCATTTAGGTATTGAGACATGGTGAGGACGACCTGCTGAAGTTCAAACTGAGCATCAGAATGGGGAAGAAAGGGGATTTAAGTGACCTTGAACGTGGCATGGTTGTTGGTGCCAGACGGGCTGGTCTGAGTATTTCTGGGATTTTCACACACAACTATCTCTCTGGGTTTAGAGGTCGACCGATATATCGGTCGATATTTGGTGTTTTTTTTCTTAATCGGCATCGGCCGATTGTGCTGATAAAAAAGGCCAATATAACTCAGCGCGACTTGCAAATGACTTCTGAAGTCAATACAAGTTGCCTGTAGTCTTCTGTGAAGCGACTTCTCTCCTCTCTCTGGGCAGCCAAATCTGATAAAAAGAACCTGAAGAGATACAATGTTTACACTTATCAATGAGCTGAACTCCGTGTGTAGAAGCTCTCAGTTTAACCATTTAAAGACTAAATCTTTTCTGACATTTGTTGCTTACAAGTAAAAATCCTGTATTTTCTGCTAGAAAATCACTTAGAACCTCCAAACATTATATATATTTTTTTTTTAGCAGAGACCCTAGGGAATAAAATAGCGGTTGTTGCAATATTTTATGTCACACGGTATTTGCGCAGCGGTCTTTCAAACGCAATTTAAAAAAAAAAAAAATACACTAATAAATTTAAAAAAAAAAAAACTAAGCAGTAAAGTTAGCCCATTTTTTTTCGTCAAAGTTTTGATTACCTGTTTTTGTGTATTTATTTTTAAGATATAGTTTTTTTTTTTTTTATATATATATTTTTTTAATCTAAATTATACATACAAGTGAACTGATTAGAGGTTTGTTTAATAAATGTAAAAAATTTTCTGTATCACTTTAGGTTGCTTTCACACTGCAGCGGGCATGCGTTGACGGTAAAACGCTGCTAGTTTTAGCGGCGCTTTACCGTCATTTTAGCGGCGCTATTCGGCTGCTAGCGGAGAGCTTATAATCCAGCTAGCAGCCGAGGAAGGTGTTAAATGCGCCCCTGAAGCGCCGCTGCCGAAACGCTTTGCAGGCGCTTTGGCAGCGGTGCGCATTCATTTCAATGGGCAGGAGTGGTGGTATACACCGCTCCAAAGATGCTGCTTGCAGGACTTTTTTTAACATCCTGCCAGCGCATCGCCTCAGTGTGAAAGTACTCGGGCTTTCACACTGAGACTGCAGGGGAGCCGTTTTACAGGCACTTTACAGGTGCTATTTTTAGCCCAAAAGCGCCTGAAAAACGCCCCAGTGTGAAAGGGGTCTAACTGTTAGATTTGATGAGATGAAGGAAAAAAAAAAAAAATCGGCCTAATATATCGGCCCAAAGAAATCGGCATCACATATCGGCCATCGAGATTTCTAAATATCGGCATCGGCCAGAGAAAAACCCATATCGGTCGACCTCTATCTGGGTTTACAGAGAATGGTGGGAAAAAGAAAATATCCAGTGAGCGGCAGCTGTGTGGAGGAAAATGCCTGGTTGAGGTCAGAGGAGAATGGGCAGATTGGTTCCAGAATATAGAAAGGCAACAGTAACTCAAATAACCTCTCGTTACACCAAAGGTATGCAGAATACTATCTCTGAATGCACAACACATCCAACCTTGAAGCAGATGGGCTACAGCAGCAGAAGACCACACCGGGTGCCACTCCTGTCAGATAAGAACAGGAAACTGAGGCTACAATTGGCACAGGATCACCAAAATTGGACAATAGAAGATTGGAAAAACGTTGCCTGGTCTGAGGAGTCTGGATTTCAGCTGCGACATTCAGATGGTGGGGTCAGAATTTGGCGCATGGATCCATCCTGCCTTGTATCACCGGTTCAGGCTGGTGGTGGGGGTGTAATGGTGGGGGGGATATTTTCTTGGCACACTTTGGGCCCCTTAGTACCAATTGAGCATCGTTTATACACCATGTCCCCCCCCGAGTATTGTTGCTGACCATGTCCATCCCTTTATGACTACAGTGTCCTCATCTTCTGATGGCTCCTTCCAGCAGGATAATGCACCATGTCACAAAGCTCCAATCATCTCACCACTGGACAATGAAGTCCCTGTCCTCCAATGGTCTCCACACTCACCACATCTCATCCAATAGAGCACCTTTGGGATGTGGTGGATGGGGAGATTCGTATCATGGATGTGCAGCCAACAAATCTCCAGCAACTGCGTGATGTTTTCATGTCACTATGGAGCAAAATCTCAGAGGAACGTTTCCAACACCTTGTTGTATCTATGCCACCAAGAATGAAGGCAAAAGGGGGTCCAACCCGGTACTAGCAAGGTGTACCTAATAAGGTGTCCGGTGAGTGTGTACTGTAGCGCCCCCCGGCAGGGTGACCCCGGACATACTCGGCTGTCTTTTTTGCGCACCACCAGATTCCCGACCTTGAGAAACCTGCACCAAACTAACACGACCGCCACTCCTACAACTTCCGGCCGCTCACAGGCGACTCGAGCGTCACCTTTCCTCCCCGCGCTCGAGGTGCGGGATGGAAATAGAAACGCTGAGCCAATTAAAGCGCGCCGAGCCGCCCAACACCGGATTTCACCGGGATCAGAGGAGTTCAGACACAATTACTCAAGACGCAGAACGGCCTCTCTAGGAAGAGTTCATTGTAAAGCCTTCCCATCAGATTTGTTCTTCCAGAGATGTGCGGCAAATTATTATTATTATTACTGTACAGGATTTCTATAGAGCAAAAGTTTGCAAAATCTTATAACTTCTACACCGCGGGCCGTCCACCAATTACAAGCAGCACTTCTGACGATTGACCAATCAGAGGCTTCACTATTGCTGAGGGCAGTTCTACAAAGGAAAGGATGTTGTGCCATGATTGTGGTGCTTTACTGGTCAGTTTTGATTTTTCTGCAAGCCTGTGATCAACTCAGGTGCAGAATAAGTCATAGAAGGCCAATGCATTCTATAGGGGACTTATCCTGTAATTCATTTGATCTCAGCATTCATACAGCAAGTGTGCCAATGATAATGTCTGATGTAGAGACAGCTGATAGAAGCAGCCGACAGAAACACTCCGGCATATGAAAAGGTCATGTGTATTGTTCTTGGATCTCAGTGATCTTTGTGTATTTCTTCCAGATCTGTGCAGTAATCCAGTGTGAGAGTTCCTGTAATAAAGACCACTCACTGCTGCTCCTCTCCTTGCGCAGGGGGACTGGTCCTGTCTCCGCCCCCTCCTGTAGTTTTCTGTAGTGGGTGGAGCCTACTGGGCCCCTCCCACAGCTCTACTCTCTTCTTGTGCAGGATAACCTGTCTTGTCCCCACCCCCTCCTGTAATTTTCTGTAGTGGGTGGAGAATTGCTGTGCCCCTCCCACAGCTCTGCTCTCTCTTTGTGTAGGAAGACTGGTCCTGTCTCCGCCCCCTCCTGTAGTTTTTTTGTAGTAAAACAAATAAACTGGCGCTCAGGGGCTATAAGGCAAATGACTATAAAAGTTAATGAAATTATAAAGTCTAAAAGCTGGATCAATCACGATGTAATCAGGACGGTGTTGGAAGTCTTGGACAGGAGCCAGGAAACAGTCTATAAAGCAGGAGAGGATCCCTGGAGGATAAGTCTTAGGTAAAACAAAACACCGGAATAAAACTTTTCTTGTAGGAATTTGTGTGGCCAGATTCACGCAAGGCAGCTCTTCTTGTTGAGAAGTCAAACTCAGATCCATCCAGGTAAAAAAAGAGAGAGGAGCGCCACTTTTGTGGCGCTCCTCTCTCTCTTTTTTACCTGGGTAGTTTTTTGTAGTGGGTGGAGCCTGCTGGGCCCCTCCCATAGCTCTGTATCCTCTCCTTTTGCAGGGTGACTGGTCTTGTCTCCGCCCCCCTACTGTAGTTTTCCCTAGTGGGAGGAGTATTGGTGTGCGCGTGTGATCTTTCCCATCTTCCTGCCAGCACAGAGCGATAGTTACAATGCGCATGGGGCGATTAGGGTGTGCCCAGGCTCATCCGGCACACCCTGTGTGCATGCCTATGGGGTGGTGCTTGATGTCCCTTCCCATAGCTCTGCTCCCTCCCCTTTTGCAGGGTGACTGGTCTTGTCTCCGCCCTGTAGTTTTCCCTAGTGGGAGGAGTATAGGTGTGCTCAGCCTATTGCATCGAGGTGTGCACCCTAAAGCTCAAACACACGTGTGTCTACATATATATGACCCCGGCACATTGATCTGCCTTCCAGGACAGTGAAAGAAGAGTGTAAACACTTCTCTTATGGCATAGCCACCAATCTTTCCCATCTTCCTGCCAGCACTGAGCGATAGTTACACAGCGCATGGGGCAAATAGGGTGTGCCCAGACGCATCCGGCACACCCTGTGCGCACTTATATGGGGTGGAGCCTGATGGGCTCCTCCCACAGCTTTGCCCTCTCCTCTTGTGCAGGGTGACTGGTCTTGTCTCCACCCCTCCTGTAGTTTTCTCTGGTGGGTGGAACTTGATGGGCCCCTCCCCTAGCTCTGTTCCCTAACCTTGTGCAGGGTGACTGGTCTCTGCCCCCTCCTGTAGTTTTCTGTAGTGGGTGGAGCCTGATTGGCCCCTCCCACAGCTCTGCGCTCTCTCCTTGTGCAGGGTGACCGGTCTCCGCCCCCTCCTGTAGTTTTCTGTAGTGGGTGGAGCCTGATTGGCCCCTCCCACAGCTCTGCGCTCTCTCCTTGTGCAGGGTGACCGGTCTCCGCCCCCTCCTGTAGTTTTCTGTAGTGGGTGGAGCCTGATTGGCCCCTCCCACAGCTCTGCGCTCTCTCCTTGTGCAGGGTGACCGGACTCCGCCCCCTCCTGTAGTTTTCTGTAGTGGGTGGAGCCTGATTGGCCCCTCCCACAGCTCTGCTCTCTCTCTCCCCTTGTGCAGGGTGACTTGTCTCCACCCCTCCTGTAGTTTTCTGTAGTGGGTGGAGCCTAATGGGCCCCTCCCACAGCTCTGCTCTCTCCCCTTGTGCAGGGTGACTGGTCTCCGTCCCCTCCTGTAGTTTTCTGTAGTGGGTGGAGCCTGGTGGGCCCCATCCCCAGCTCTGTTCTCTGCACAGACTATGTACAGCACAGTGATGTCACTGCTACTTTTGCTAGGTAAAATCTGGGTTTGCAAAGAAATTGAATGCAAACAAAAATTGGATTTATATCCTTTGAGGGGGTTGAGGAAAGTTTTGTACCTGGAGTCCCATTGAATGTGTTTCAAGTGAATCTTACAAAATGTATACTTTGAAGCACAGCAGTACACAGCGGCAATTCATAAACAGGTTATATAACTGAGGCACGTCATCCTATAGGTGTAATGAATCCCACTAAATCGCCATTTAAAAACGATCGGGCCTCATTCGCCTGCCATATTTGCAAAGCCCCGGTCAAGGCCCTGCAGGACTCAGCTGCCGCCTCTGGGCCCGGCGTGGCCAGATCTGATAGAATATTCATATGAGCTGGACTCAGATCTATCGCACCTCTCCCGCTTTTCTGATTACCGCCAGGAAACCCGGCCCGGTATAAAAGGCTTCTTTGATAGCGCTCCGAGACGGGATGATCCGTGCGGACTTCACAACGATCTGTGATGTGTTCAAAGGCCCGCAGTCAGCCTCCCCCGGCGGCGCGCTTAATAATTCATGCCGAGCGTTCCTCTGAAAGGTGGTTTCCTTCAAAGGAGGGCAGGAAAACACAAAGACAAGCGAGAAAGAATAATGTATACAGACATGGAGGATGCTGATCAATCTACATCTGTGACGGGAGGGAGGAAATATAAAAGGGGAACTCCAACCTAAACTGAAAAAAGCAGCACAAATGTGCGTTTGCCACGCGTTTCAGAAACGCCCTGCAAACACGGGTCAGGTTGAGGTGCCGTTGTTAATGGCACCCCAAGCGCAGGTAGCAGACGCACATTTGGCACGCTCTCGGCAAAGTTACCACCGGCTAACAGAAAGCTCACGATCACCGCTTGCAATCGGGAGGTATCCAATCATGTGATCGCCATGACAGCCAATCATGGCTGCCACATGATCACAAACCCCGCCTCATGGCATCCTAATCCCCTTGAAGGGCCAGGAGGCGCCAACTCAAAGGGGGTTAAACACAGTGACGGCTGCTCATACAGGGCACCGCCCCCCCCCCCCATCTACATGCAGGACGCCAGACATATGGATTTCAATTTTTTTTTTTTTTGTTTGAAGCACATGATCAGAGCCTGAGGCTCTAATTGGCTTCAAAAAGGGTGGGCTCGGGGCGCAAAGTACGGTGCCCCAATCCACCCAATAGCAAATTAAGATTCGTTAATGTCTTCCGGGTTCTCCTCCCGGCCTATCAGGAAGCGGGTCCTGAGACCTGATTGGCCGGGGAGTAGTGTTTAAGGCTGAGAACCGAGTGATCGAACAGCACCGATTCAGCCACTCAGTACTCCGTGGAGCAGAGAGCCAATGACTTTGTCACCAGCTCTCTGTTCTGCCATGCCCCACCCCCCTTTAATCTCAACACAGCCCTGACCCATCAAGGCATGGACTCCACTAGACCTCTGAAGGTATGCGGTGGTATCTGGCACCAGGCTGTCAATACCAGATCCTTTAAGTCCTGGAATATGCGAGGTGGGGCCTCCATGGATCAGATTTGTTTTTCCCAGCACATCCCACAGATGTTCGATGAATTGAGTCAACACCTCAAAAACTCATTGTGTCCCTCAAACCATTCTTGACCCATTTTTGCAGTGTGGCAGGGTCCATTATCCTGCTAAAAGAGGCCACTGCCATCAGGGAATACCGTTTCCATGAAGGGGTGGACTTAATCACCAACAAGGTTTAGGTAGGTGGTCGGTGTCAAGTAACATCCACATGAATGGCAGCAGCCAAGGTTTCCCCAGCAGAACATTGCCCGAAGCATCACGCTGCGTCTGCCGCTTGTCTTCCTCTCATACTGCATCCTGGTGCCACCGATCAGCCATAACATGACCACCCACCTAAAATTTAGGGAGTCCCTCTTTGTCACCAAACAGCCCCGACCTGTCGAGGCATGGACTCCTCTAGGCCAGTCGTCTCCAAACTGCAGCCCAGGGGCCAGATGCGGCCCTTTGCTTGCTTTTATCTGGCCCTTGGGGCACTATTTCATCCACTGATACCAATAAAACGGGGGAAAAGGTCCTGCCAGTGACCCCCAACAGCAGGGCACAATTCCTGCCAGTGACCCCCAACAGCGGGGCACAGGTCCTGCCAGTGACCCCCAACAGCGGGGCACAGGTCCTGCCAGTGACCCCCAACAGCGGGGCACAGGTCCTGCCACTGACCCCCAAAAGCGGGGCACAGGTCCTGCCACTGACCCCCAAAAGCGGGGCACAGGTCCTGCCAGTGACCCCCAACAGCAGGGCACAAGTCCTGCCAGTGACCCTCAAAAGCGGGGCACAGGTCCTGCCACTGACCCCCAGTGGGGCACAGGTCCTGCCAGTGACCCCAAACAGTGGGGCACAGGTCCTGCCAGTGACCCCAAACAGTGGGGCACAGGTCCTGCCAGTGACCCCCAACAGTGGGGCACAGGTCCTGCCAGTGACCCCAAACAGCAGGGCACAGGTCCTGCCAATGACCCCCAACAGCGGGGCATTATTTTTTTACCCACCGACGTTGGGACCTTTCTACTCCCAATAGCCACAGGCTGGCCCCCCAAAAGTCTCAAGAACAGTAAACTGGCCCTTTGTTTAGAAAGTTTGGAGACCCCTGCTCTAGACCTCTGAAGGTATGTTGTGGTATCTGGCACCAAGCCATCATTAGCAGATCCTTTAATTCTTCTTTCCATACTGCAACCTGGTGCCATCTCTTCCCCAGGTAAGTGGCACGCACCCACCCACCCGGCCATCCACATGATGTAAAAGATAATGTAAGTCATCAGACCAGGCCACCTTCTTCCATTGCTCCGTGGTCCAGTTCTGATGCTCACATGCCCATTGTAGGCGCTTTTGGCTGCGGACACGGGTCAGCATGGGCACCCTGACTGGTCTAAAGGCTATGCAGCTCCATACACAGCAAACTGCCATGAACATTTTTTCTGCTTTCAACACACCAACTTCAGGGACAACATGTTCACTTGCTGCTTAAATATATCCCACCCACTTTCAGATTCCATTGTAACAAGATAATCCACGTTCCTTGTTATGGCTGATCGGTGAATATTCTTCACGTTTGTCCATAGGTGATTTAGGAGATGAACGGGATGCGGCCCATCGCCCGGGCTGGCTGGCTGGTAGAAGGAAGAGGAGCGACTGGATTAAACTGAGCAGCTGGTGTTAGCGCAATAGGCAAATGCTTTGGAAAGAAAGATGCAGAAAAATCGGGAAACAGGATACAGAAGCTGCCAGAGATGGAGCGGAGATGTGCCCACACACCATGTACCCGGCTGTGTCTCCATCCTCCTCTCTCTCCACACAGGAAGGTTATTTTATCCCAGAACTTCACTCTATGACAAGGATAGAGGAACGCGCCGATAGAATGATTGCGGTCCTCCGACACGGAGGGCCCAATTCACACCCGTCCGCTCTGTAGTGTTGCCTTACCCTAGGGTTTCACACCTATGCGGTTTTTAGTGCGTTTTGCAGAAAACGCACTGCAGTCCATTCAACATGGTTTCCTATGGGACACGTTCCCTTCTGTGCGTTTTCGAAAAAAAGATCAGGGACTTTTTTTTTTTCCTCCCACAGCAGATTGCGTTTTGTGTGTAATAGACTTCAATGGACCCGCACCAAAAATGCGAGTGTTTGCGTTCTTAATGCGTTTTTTCATGCATTTGGGAGGGGTTCTTTTTTTTCCTGGGTGGCGGCGGGCATCGCGATTGACCTACATCTGGGGACATTTTTCTTTATCTATTAATAAAGGAATTGTCAAAAACTTATGTTGTGTCTTTACTTTTACACTTTTTTTGGTGAATGGGTAGGAATACTATGTGCAAAAAGGAGAGGAGGATGGGACTTTATATGAAGCATGCATCCAGGGAGATAACACGATAAAAAAAAAAAAAAAAAAAAGTCTGGCAAGTACCTAATATACTAGAACTATGAATGTTGCATGAAAGTATTGCATAGCATCAATTGGCAATCAATCATTTATTTGTATATAAAATATAATAACAACAACATGATAATATATTAGCATAATTAGTTCATACTGTAAACATTATACAGAACTAATTTCATTGAAGCGTGTCTCCCCAGTAAATAACTGTATCCCCGATTGAGTGGTACAATCCAATTGGCAAACGAGGTAGTTAATGGTAGCAATGCAATATATAAGCGAGGGGGTATCTATTGTCTCAACGCGTTTCGTGGCGACTGCCACTCTTCAGGAGCAGGTATGAAGTAAATGTCTATGGGAGGCCGACCGGAAGAACATCAGCCCCGGGAGCTGAGGTGGACTGACCCCGATGTACAACCATTTATTTTACTATCACAATGGGGCATACCTCATCATCCGAAATCACCCTGCACCTACCCAACAACTTGTTTCAGATCCTTACCACCGACCGGTCCGTGCACCGTTATATTCCTTTTTATTAGTCACTTAATGTATATTTCCATGCTACGATTCACATTCTACTATATACCCCCTTTTTTTTTTTTATAGATGGTTATAGTTACATGGATGATACCAATTTCAAAATCTATGGGGGCTCATCCCCGGGGACTTTTGTCTCCCACTGGATTTCCATCGTTGTATGTCGGGGTCAGTCCACCTCGGCTCCCGGGGCTGATGTTCTTCCAGGTCGGCCTCCAGCCCTCTACGCCTGTGCCCAGATTCATAGGCATATCTGTAAGTAGTTTTGGGAAATAGTTTTTCCCCTCCTCTCCCTGTAGAAAGCCCTACTATACAATCTTTCCACAATTAAAATATGTGTTTTAATATTGATAGACATCTACTTCATATCTGCTCCTGAGGAGTGCCAGTCGCCACGAAACGCGTTGAGCCAATAGCCATTTGCTCATTATACACTATATTGTCAAAAGTATCAGGACGCCTGTCTTTACACGCACATGAACTTTAATGGCATCCCAGTCTTAGTCTGTAGGGTTCAATATTGAGTTGGCTCCGCCCTTTGCAGCTATAACAGCTTCAACTCTTCTGGGAAGGCTGTCCACAAGGTTTAGGAGTGTGTCTATGGGGATGTTTGACCATTCTTCCAGAAGGGCAATTGTGAGGTCAGGCACCGATATTGGACGAGAAGGCCTGGCTTGCGGTCTCCGCTCTAATTTTATCCTAAAGGGGTTTTTTCAGGTTGAGGTCAGGACTCTGTGCAGGCCAGTCATGTTTCTCCACCCCAAACTCGCTCATCCATGTCTTTATGGACCTTGCTTTGTGTACTGGTCCAAATCATTTGGTGGAGGGGAGATTATGGTATGGGGGTTGTTTTTCAGGGGTTGGGTTTGGCCCCTTAGTTCCAGTGAAGGGAGCACTTAAGGCGTCAGCATACCAAGACATTTTGGACAATTTCATGCTCCCAACTTTGTGGGAACAGTTTGGGGATGACCCCTTCCTATTCCAACATGACTGCACACCAGTGCACAAAGCAAGGGCCATAAAGACATGGATGACCAAGTTTGGGGTGGAGGAACTTGACTGGCCTGCACAGAGTCCTGACCTTAACCCGATAGAACACCTTTGGGATGAATTACAGCGCAGACTGCGAGCCGAGCCTTCTCATCCAACATCAGTGCCTGACCTCACAAATGCGCTTCTGGAAGAATGGTCAAACATTCCCATAGACACACTCCTAAACCTTGTGGACAGCCTTCCAAGAAGAGTTGAAGCGGTTATAGCTGGGCCAACTCAATATTGCACCCTACAGACTAAGACGACATTAAAGTTCATGTGCGTGAAAAGGCAGGTGTCCCTATACTTTTGGTTATATAGCATCTATTGCAGTCTGATAAAGAACAGGAGGTATGAGGGTCCTGCTCATTGCAGGGCTGTGCTTGCTGCTGCTCTCAGTGTAATAGGGATTGGGAGAATGATATAAAAGGCTAAAAGATCCTTCATAGGGAAAGGGCAGAGGAAGATAATCCGGAATATATTAGAAGTGCACTCAGTAGCTGAATGGACTGTGCGTCCAGATGGTCGGGTCACAGGGGAGCCAACCAGTAAATGGATCAGAGACAGAGGGGAGGATGGCCCTGCAGCAGTCTGGAGTATAAACTGACATCAGTGAGGATGGAATGGTAGAAAACGATCGGCTGTAGAGGGTAGACAGATTTGCAGGGATTGCTTAAAAACATTAGAGTAAGGTGTCCGCAGTGTTGCTAACTGCCCATTAATTTCAATCCGTTTTTTGAGCTGCCCGTAAATGCCCGTTAAAAATATGGCTGTGGGCCGACATTGGAACTGCCCATGCGCAGGGCAAGCTTGTACATGCTCGGCCACTTTCGGCCGAGCGGGCCAAATACACGGAGAGTTAATGATGTAATGGCGCCGCCTGGCGCCATTCTTGAATGGACAGCAGTTGGCACTTGGCTGCCTCGGAGTCAGCAGCATATCAGCGGACATGCCTCCCGACCCAGAGACCGAACCCTGGCTGGAGCCTGTGGGGACTCCTACCACCACCACTACGCCTCTGTAAGCGTCGCCACGTAAAGACCGGACCCCTGCACCATCCATCATGGGTTCAGTCTCCAGGACTCACTGTTGCTGTGCTCATCCATGGCTCCTGGAGGGAGACTCCCTGTGAGCACAGCCACGCTGAGTCCTGAAGACCGGACCCCTGCACCATCCATCCATCCATGGCTGCTATAGCTACAGTATGTGGTCCTCATCCTCCAACCACCGCCTGTACCATGTCCGCAGCCTCCAACCACCGCCTGTACCATGTCCGCAGCCTCCAACCACCTCCTGTACCATGTCCGCAGCCTCCAACCACCTCCTGTACCATGTCCGCAGCCTCCAACCACCTCCTGTACCATGTCCTCAGCCTCCAACCACCTCCTGTACCATGTCCGCCGCCTCCAACCACCCCCTGTACCATGTCCGCCGCCTCCAACCACCCCCTGTACCATGTCCGCCGCCTCCAACCACCCCCTGTACCATGTCCGCCGCCTCCAACCACCCCCTGTACCATGTCCGCCGCCTCCAACCACCCCCTGTACCATGTCCGCCGCCTCCAACCACCCCCTGTACCATGTCCGCCGCCTCCAACCACCCCCTGTACCATGTCCGCCGCCTCCAACCACCCCCTGTACCATGTCTGCCGCCTCCAACCACCTCCTGTACCATGTCCGCCGCCTCCAACCACCTCCATTACCATGTCCTCAGCCTCCAACCACCTCCTGTACCATGTCCTCAGCCTCCAACCACCTCCTGTACCATGTCCGCAGCCTCCAACCACCTACTGTACCATGCCCTCATCCTCCAACCACCTCCTGTACCATGTCTGCCGCCTCCAACCACCTCCATTACCATGTCCTCAGCCTTCAACCACCTCCTGTACCATGTCCGCCATCTCCAACCACCTCCATTACCATGTCCTCAGCCTCCAACCACCTCCTGTACCATGTCCTCAGCCTCCAACCACCTCCTGTACCATGTCCTCAGCCTCCAACCACCTCCTGTACCATGTCCTCAGCCTCCAACCACCTCCTGTACCATGTCCTCAGCCTCCAACCACCTCCTGTACCATGCCCTAAGCCTCCAACCACCTCCTGTACCATGTCCTCAGCCTCCAACCACCTCCTGTACAAGCAGGTGATTACCCACTGTTAGTATAAAAAGACTCCCGCTCTCTGTGCAGATCTACAGCTTCTCTTGTCCCCTGCTCTGCTGATAGGATAGGATGACATCGTTGGCGAGACAGGAAAAGGAGACACAGGCATGGTGGTGGTGGTGGTGGTGTGGGGGGGTCTAGGAGGAGGGCGGAGGGCGGGACTTTTGTCATAGCGCGGCCAAACATTTCACAGCTCCGTCACACAGTGACTGCTGTGTGTAATCCAGGCACTAAGGCTGCAACGACAGTGAGGCTGCAATGAGGGCATAGTGAGGCTGCAATGATGGGCACAGCGAGGCGGCAATGATGGGCACAGCGAGGCGGCAATGATGGGCACAGCGAGGCGGCAATGATGGGCACAGCGAGGTGGCAATGATGGGCACAGCGAGGCTGCATGGACTGGCACAGTGAGGCTTCATTGATGGGCAGAGTGAGGCTGCATTTGATGGGCACTTGTAAGACTGCATTGATCTCTTGTATCATGTCCGCAGTCTCTGACCATCTCTTGTACCATGTCTGCAGTCTCTGACCATCTCCTGTATCATGTCTACATTCTCTTAACATGGTGAGGCTGCAATGAGGGCACGGTAAGGCGGCAATGATGGGCACAGTAAGGCGGCAATGAGGGCATGGTGAGGCAGCAAAGATGGGCACAGTAAGGCGGCAAAGATGGGCACAGTAAGGCTGCAATGAGGGTATGGTAAGGTGGCAATGATGGACACAGTAAGGCTGCAATGAGTGCACAGTGAGGCGGCAATGATGGACACAGTGAGGCTGCATGGACTGGCACAGAGGCTGCATTGATGGGCACTGGTAAGGCTGCATTGATCTCTTGTATCATGTCCGCAGTCTCTGACCATCTCTTGTACCATGTCTACATTCTCTTAACATCTTTAGTATCATGTCCTCAGTCTCTAACCATCTCCTGTAATATGCCTGCAGCCTCTGACATCTTGACATCTCCTGTACCATGCCCACAATCTCTGACCATCTCCTGTACCATGCCTACAGCCTCTGACCATCTCCTGTACCATGCCTACAGCCTCTGACCATCTCCTGTACCATGCCTACAGCCTCTGACCATCTCTTGTCTTATATCATGTCTGCAGTCTCTGACCATCTCTTGTCTTATATCATGTCTGCAGTCTCTGAGGGAGTCAAGAGTGGGAGCGCCGCCGGGATGGGGGTCATGGGAGAAGTCAGACATGTGTGGACTGTGGAGAGGAGACTATAAGAAAACCAGAGCCACCAACCTGGAGCCGACTGACTGATCCCTCCATAGTGCACCTGAGAGGAGGTCAGTGACAGCGCCGCCAGGCCAGTCTGAGGGGGGTCACGGATGTAAGGGGGGAGTGAATACAATAATGTAAGGGGGCACTGATATAAAGGTTTCCTCTTATATCAGTATCCCCCCCCCTTACCTTAGTGTATTTTCTGCGGAAGGTGGTCTTGGGGCTGGTATGAAATTATTTCCAGGGCTGGTTTTTATTCCTAGTCCGGCCCTGCTCAGGGCCCTCATACCTCCTGTTCTATGACTTGGTATACACATTGTACAGAGGCCTGTTATGCTGAGCCATGGTGGTGCTTCTTGGCCTGTGGTGGTGGACACCCAACACAGGGAACTCAGTATGGTTCTTTATTTTGGGGCTTGGTTTAAAAAAAAAAAAAAGAAAAAAAAGAAAAAAAGAAAAAAAAAAAAAAAACAGAAAAAGCAATCACTTCCATATTGGTGTTGTGAATATCTGAACGGGCCAGCTGCGGTTTATAGACGCCTCGCGCGGTTTTATCTCACCGGGGAGCCGCATTTTATCACCGGAGTTCAGTTTTATGACAAGTTTAATGAAATGTGCAATCTACAGGCTGCGATTGTCTGAGAACAAAGGAAGTCAGGCATTGTGCAGCGCTGGGATCTTATGTAACTTCTTATGTAACCGGCTCGTTATCTGTCGTGTCCCTGGAAGCTCTGCCAAGGCAGGACAGCTTCACTCCGACCCATTTCTGGAGACTGGAGAGAGATCCGTCACCAGAGATACATTGTATTCATCAACCTGATAGAGAGATCCGTCACCAGTGATACATTGTATTCATCAACCTGATAGAGAGATCCGTCACCAGTGATACATTGTATTCATCAACCTGATAGAGAGATCCAACCCCAGAGATACATTGTTTTCCCACCTCCTGTATTTCCTAACAAAAATATAAAAAGTCATATTATAGTCACAGGGATAACCTTTTCCATAGGCCACCCTGCAAGTTGAACTGTTCCTGGTGCTTGACAGCTCTGGAAAGAGCCCAAAAAAGGCAGTTACTTTTGTAGCAATTTAACCACTTCAGCTCTGGGTGGTTTACCCCCCCCCCCTTTCCTGACCAGGCCATTTTACGTGATACGGCACTGCGCTATTTTAACTGACAATTGTGCGACGCTGTATATACAAAAAAAGACTGCCAATTTTTTTTTTCTTCTTTTTGTCAAAAAAGCTTAAAACAATATTTTTTTTACTTTGTGCTAAAACATTCCCAATAAAAAATAAATATATAATATATAATATATATATATATATATATATATATATATATATATATATATATATATATATATATATATATATATATATATATATATATATATATATATATATATATATATAATGTCTTCATCAATTTAGGCCAATATGTATTCTGCTACATATTTCTGGTAAAAGAAAATCCCAATATGTGATATTGTTTGGTTTACGCAAAAGTTACAGCATCTACAAACTATGGTATATTTTTATTTTTTGCTAGTAATGGCGGCGATCAGCGACTTATAGCAGGACTGCGATTATGGTGTGGACAAAGCAGACACCTGACACTTGAGGACCAGTGACACCAATACAGTGATCAGTGCTAGAAAAAATATGCACTGTTACTGTACCAATGACACTGGCTGGGAAGGGGTTAACATCAGGGGGGTCAAAGGGTTAAATGTGTTCCTAGGGAGCAATTGCTAACTGGGGGAAGACAGAGATCGGTGTTCCTGCTTAGGAGAAACACAAGATCTCCATCTTCCCCTCTGACAGAGCGGCGATCTGCCTCTCCTGAGAACGATCGCAGGGTGCCGGGGAACATAAGATCTGCCGAACCTGCTGATTGATTGGACACAGCGGGAGCCAAAGAGTTAAATGTGTTCCTAGGGAGGGATTGCTTACTGTGGGGGAGGTGCCTTGACTGAGGGAATATAAAGAGCTGGGTTCCTGCTTAGCAGAAACACAGGATCAGTACATTCCCCTCTCACAGAACAGTAATATGCCTTGTTTACACAGGCAGGACGGCGGTCTGCCTTTCCCCTGAATGATCAGCAGTACCCCGCGGACATCGTATCTGCTGGACCCACTGGACACAGCGGGAGCCAAATCACAACGGAGGTGGGTCACCAGCAGCACGCGCGCCCCATAAGCACAGGATCACGTACCTGTACGTTGTTCTGCGCAGAGGAGCCGCTGCCCCCCCCCACACAGTAAATGTACGTGGGGCGGTTAGCAAGAGGTTAAGAGAGTGTGTCCTATGCCTACATACTATTGATAATAGGTGTCCCTCGTTCCAATTGCAACAAGTTGAGAGGTATGCCCACCGGCACCCGCTGTGATTGTACACAGGTACAGGATCTGGCGCAGAGCGGCCGCCCTGCGGCAGTAAATCTACAGTGGGCGGTCGCTAAGCGGTTAGAGTAGATGTAATCTCCAGCTGAATGTTCCATAAACAATTGCTAAAAAAATAAATAAATAAAACACACACACACACACACACACACACACACACACACACACACACCACACTTCCTTACATGATTTCATCCTTTGTAATGTATTAATACAGCTAAACTCCAGCATCCTCTTTGCACTCACTTCCCGTCTACAAGCACTCCAGTGATGGTTGCCTGCCATTTTTTGGTGGGTTTCCTGACGGTGACAACTGTGGGCCATAACTGTGTAATATGCATTGGCACAGCCCATAACAGGAAGTGCCTGAAAAAAAGACCTTCATGGTAGGATCATCAGGTATTACTTTAAAGTAGAAGTCCAGCCTAACACTAAAATCCCGGCATCTACAGACATCCACGATCCAACACTAACCTATCTAACCCTGTTAAGAAGAAATCAGTATACCTTTTCTGAAGCCGCTCCAACACGATCCCACGCTGAGCTGTCAGCGGTGGCTTCTCTGTGTGGGCGGGTGCAGAGGACACAGCCGACAACGGGAGCCCCATAGTAAGTCTATGGGTGACGTCACTCCCAATTCATTTCACAGCCGTTGTCGGCTGTGTGCTCTGCAGAGCTTCCATTGCTGGAGATCAGAACGGCTTTAAAAAAAGGCAAGTATAGCGATTTCTTCTTTACAGGGCTAGATAGGTTAGTCTTAGATCTGGCCGAATGGCCGGCTTCAGTCGGAGCCGACTGCAGTGCACACGGGCCAAACGTTGGACGGTTTCTATTGAGCCGGCTGATGCCGCACAACATTCTTGATGTCCTGCACTCACAGGAGGTCCTCAGTCTTCCAGGTTGAGCAACACCAGCGTAAGGCTGTAGACACCTATGAAAATTGGAGCTGTCCAATCGCTTCACCCCATGCAGCCATGTTGCTACATTTTTTTGGAGTGACGCTGTTCACTTAAAAGGGTTGCCCTCTATGCCAAAGTAGCTTATGTATCCCTTTTTGGAGTCGCCTTTGTAGGAACTTTCAGGACTTTGCATTTAGCGCATGCAACATTAAAATACCACGTGATCTATACAGAAATATGCAACTTTATTAAATTCAACACAATCTATATAAAAATATATAAAATTGTATGAAAATCTATTAATTATGGCACCAACAACCATGACGCGTTCAAAGTCACCTAAATCCCCTTTCTTCCCCATTCTGATGCTCGGTTTGAACTCCAGCAAGTCGTCTTCACCACATCTAGATGCCTAAATGAATTTAGCCACTGCCATGTGATTGGCTGATTAGCAATTTGTCTTACCAAGTAATTGAACTGGTGTACCTAAACAAACTGGCCAGTGAGTGTATATACAGTATCTCACAAAAGTGAGTACACCCCTCACATTTGTGTAAATATTTTATTCTATCTTTTCATGTGACAACACTGAAGAAATGACACTTGTCTACAATGTAAAGTAGTGAGTGTACAGCTTGTATAACAGTGTAAATTTGCTGTCCCCTCAAAATAACTCAACACACAGCCATTAATGTCTAAACCGCTGGCAACAAAAGTGAGTACACCCCTAAGTGAAAATGTCCAAATTGAGCCCAAAGTGTCAATATTTTGTGTGGCCTCCATTATTTTCCAGCAATGCCTTAACCTTCTTGGACATGGAGGTCACCAGAGCTTCACAGGTTGTCACTGGAGTCCTTTTCCCCTCCTCCATGATGACATCACAGAGCTGGTGGATGTTAGAGACCTTGCGCTCCTCCACCTTCTGTTTGAGGATGTCCCACAGATGCTCAATAGGGTTTAGATCTGGAGACATACTTGGCCAGTCCATCACCTTTACCCTCAGCTTCTTTAGCAAGGCAGTGGTGGTCTTGGAGGTGTGTTTGGGGTCGTTATCATGTTGGAATACTGCCCTGCGGTCCAGTCTCTGAAGGGAGGGGATCATGCTCTGCTTCACTATGTCACAGTACATGTTGGCATTCATGGTTCCCTCAATGATCTGTAGCTCCCCAGTGCCGGTAGCACTCATGCAGCCCCAGACCATGACACTCCCACCACCATGCTTGACTGTAGACAAGACACACTTGTCTTTGTACTCCTCACCTGGTTGCCCCCACACACGCTTGTCACCATCTGAACCAAATAAGTTTATCTTGGCCTCATCAGACCACAGGACATGGTTCCAGTAATCCATGTCCTTAGTCTGCTTGTCTTCAGCAAACTGTTTTCGGACTTTCTGGTGCATCATCTTTAGAAGAGGCTTCCTTCTGGGATGACAGCCATGCAGACCAATTTGATGCAGTGTGCGGCGTATGGTCTGAGCACTGACAGGCTGACCCCCCACCCCTTCAACCTCTGCAGCAATGCTGGCAGCACTCATACGTCTATTTCCCAAAGACAACCTCTGGATATGACGCTGAGCATGTGACCTCAACTTCTTTGGTGGACCATGGCGAGGCCTGTTCTGAGGGGAACCTGTCCTGTTAAACCGCTGTATGGTCTTGGCCACCGTGCTGCAGCTCAGTTTCAGGGTCTGGGCAATCTTCTTATAGCCTAGGACATCTATATGTAGAGCAAAAATTCTTCTTTTTCAGATCCTCAGAGAGTTCTTTGCCATGAGGTGCCATACACACACGCACTTTTTTTTAAAATGACCAATGTTTGTGATGCACAGTGCGAACCATGTCATTTAATTATGATTTACAGATCACCGACACTTACTGGTCTTACATTCATGACCTTTCTGTATGCTGTAGCTGTTTTCTGGTTTTATTTATCATTATTTGTAATACGGTGAATTATCCTAGGGGCGGTATAATGTGCTGAGCACAAACAATGAGACATCAGCTTTTGTTAGCCCCTCATGGAGAAATAAAAAGGCCGCAAGGTGCGGATACAACGAGCTCCGACTGAGTGATCCACGTTCTCTCATATTCCACAGAAAGGCAGCGAATTGTCTGAGAACGCCGAGGGCCGAGGACGCTCCCCACTCGTGGCTCAGAAGCGGCCCTCCAGGCAGCTCTCAGCAGGAGGTTGCTAGGATACAGACTCCGGCAACTGCCACAAATGACAGCGCAGGTCATCAGCCTGGATAATAAGACTCACTTCTGTCCTTATAGCCGGGGAACTGGGGCAGAACTGCAGAGGATACAGCTGTCCATCAAATCCTGAGACCTAAATAAGCAACCTTCCTCCATAATTCCCAAGTCATGTCCCCCAATAATCCTCCTTAATTCCTAGGTCATGTCCCCAAAAACCATACCACTTCCATAATTCCTAGGTCATGGACCCAAAAAAACATTCCACCTTCATAATTTCTAGGTCATGTCGCCCAATAATTGCCTCTCCCCCCTTCCCCCCTCCCCCCCTCCATGCATCCTGGGTCATGTACCCAGTAACCCTGTCACCTCCAAAAAAAACAGGCCATGTCCAATAATAACCAACCTCCCCATAATTCCCAGGCCCCAAAAAGGGCCCCA
Source organism: Aquarana catesbeiana (assembly GCF_042186555.1). Taxonomy (NCBI): domain Eukaryota; kingdom Metazoa; phylum Chordata; class Amphibia; order Anura; family Ranidae; genus Aquarana; species Aquarana catesbeiana. The sequence continues at coordinate 20,484,261 of NC_133336.1, forward strand.
CCTCCATAATTCCCAGGTCATGTCCCCCAATAACCCATAAATCCCCAAAAAAAATTCCACCTGCATAATTCCCAGGTCATGTCCCCCAATAACCCCCTTTATTCCTAGGTCAAGGACCCAAAAAACATTCCACCTTCTTAATTCCTAGGTCATGTCCCCCAATAATTGCCTCTTCCCCCCATACACCCTGGGTCATGTACCCAATAACTCTGTCACCTCCAAAAATACCAGGCCATGTCCATTAATAACCAACCTCCCCATAATTCCCAGGTCATGTCCCCTAATAACCCATAATTCCCCAAAAACCATCCCACCTCCATAATTCCCAGGTCATGGACCCAAATATCCCATAATGCCCCAGGTAATGTCCCCAAAAACCATCCCACCTCCATAATTCCCAGGTCATGGACCCAAATATCCCATAATGCCCCAGGTAATGTCCCCAAAAACCATCCCACCTCCATAATTCCCAGGTCATGGACCCAAATAACCCATAATGCCCCAAACAATGTCCCCAAAAACCATCCCACCTCCATAATTCCCAGGTCATGGACCCCAATAATCCATAATGCCCCAAACAATGTCCCCAAAAACCATCCCACCTCCATAATTCCCAGGTCATGGACCCCAATAATCCATAATTTCCAGATAATGTCCTAAAAAACTGGGATTGGATACTCTTTGCAAAGTGAAGCTTTACCTAATTTTTTCTAAGCTCTGGAGCAACTGCACTTTGCAAAGTGCACAGTCTGTTTGCCTTTAGTAAATCATCCCCTGAGACTTCATTGAGGTATTGAAGATGAGTGTTGTCACCCTAGCACAGGACTCACCAACGCATTTATAATATGCAATTTTTTTTTTCTTCGCCATTTTACAATGTGGCACAACTGTGATCTAAGTGTTTGGTAGGGATGAGCCGAACACCCCCCGGTTCGGTTCGCACCAGAACCTGCGAACGGACCGAAAGTTCGCACAAACGTTAGAACCCCATTGACGTCTATGGGACTCGAACGTTCGAAATCAAAAGTGCTCATTTTAAAGGCTAATTTGCATGGTATTGTCCTAAAAAGGGTTTGGGGACCCGGGTCCTACCCCAGGGGACATGTATCAATGCAAAAAAAGTTTTAAAAACGGCCGTTTTTTCGGGAGCAGTGATTTTAATGATGCTTAAAGTAAAAAAAAAAAAAAGTGAAATATTCCTTTAAATATCGTACCTGAGGGGTGTCTATAGTATGCCTGTAAAGTGACGCGTGTTTCCCGTGTTTAGAACAGTCCCTGCACCAAATGTCATTTTTAAAGGAAAAAATCTCATTTAAAACTGCTTGCGGGTTTAATGTAATGTCGGGTCCTGGCAATATGGATGAAAATCAGTGAGACAAACGGCATGGGTACCCCCCAGTCCATTACCAGGCCCTTTGGGTCTTGTATGGATATTAAGGGGAACTCCGCACCCAAATTAAAATAAGGAAAGGTGTGGGGCCACCAGGCCCTATATACTCTGAACAGCAGTATACAGGCTGTAGGTTTGTTGTTAAGTAGAATCTCTTTGTAATTTAGAACGAGTACATTTTTAACGTGTTTAGCTCCAGCCAAAAAATCTTTTTTAAGCTTTTTGGAAAACATAGGGAAGGGTTATCACCCCTGTGACATTTGTTTTGCTGTCTTTCCTCCTCTTCAGAAGATTTCACCTCACTTTTTGTCCCAATGGATTGGAAAGCATCAGTGGAAAGGAGAAATGTTTTTCCCATATTAACTCTTACAGGAGAGAATTTCCCTTCCTAGGGGTAGATTTATTCTCACTTCCTGTTGTCTCCTTCCGTTTGCAAGTAGGAGTCGTTTGTAAGTTAGATGTTTGAATGTAGGGTCCTGCCCTATATACTCAGCAGAAATTTGGGCCTTAGGTGTTGCTGTGGCCACAACACTGTAAGCCCTCACAGGGCTCTGCTGTGAAATATTAGATCAAGAATTGTAATTACATGCCCCTGTTGAACAGGAGCTGAAAAATTAGGCCTTAGGCACTGGTGCTGGTGCCACAACACTGCAACCCCTCACAGACACTCTAGTTGGAATGCAGGAACGAGCCCTGCTGCAAAGTATTGCATCAAAAATTGTAATTACATGCCCCTGTTAAACAAGGGCTGAAAAATTGGGCCTTAGGCACTGGTGCTGGTGCCACAACACTGCAACCCCTCACAGACACTCTAGTTGGAATGCAGGAACGAGCCCTGCTGCAAAGTATTACATCAAAAATCGTAATTACACGCCCCTGTTAAACAGGGGCTGAAAAATTGTGCCTTAGGCACTGGTGGTGGCACCCAGAACCAAAAATGTTCTTACAAGCTATCAGCGTGATGATTGAGGAGGAAGAGGATAATTACTCAGGGATAGTCACTCAGCATCAGCATAGGCAGTCTTTGAAGGGATCTGAGATTTCAAAAAAAATTATTCGGTTACATCAGCATCAGGTGTTTGGTAGCTGGTGGTGATCCAAGACTCATTCATTTTTATGAAGGTCAGTCGATCGACCGAGTCAGTGGACAGACGCACCCTGTGATCGGTTACCACGCCTCCAGCAGCACTGAATGTGCGTTCCGAAAGAACGCTGGATGCAGGACAGGCCAGTAGCTCAATTGCATACTGTGCAAGCTCTGGCCAGTGATCCATCCTCAAGACCCAGTAACCCAGAGGATTTTCGGTGGGAAAGGTGTCCAAGTCTGATCTTGCCCCTAGGTATTCCTGCACCATGTAAAACAGACGCTGGCGATGGTTGCTGGAACCGATCATACCTTGGGGCTGCGGACCAAAAAATTGTCTGAACGCATCGGTCAGACGGCCACCTTCTCCACCGCTCCTTCTTTGACTGACCGAAGCCTCAGCAACACGTTGTCCAGAAACAGGAGTTTGTAACCTCCCAGTCTCTGGGAACGCGTTGCACAGACCTTTCTGCAAGGCCTCCCGAAGATGTTTCATCCTCTGCTCCCTCTGCGATGGCAAGATAAGGTCCGCAACCTTACCCTTGTAATGTGGATCAAGGAGGGTTGCCAGCCAGTATTGGTCCTTCTCCTTGATACCACGAATACGAGGATCCTTACGCAGGCTTTGCAGGATCAGGGAGGCCATGCAGCGTAGGTTTGCTGAGGCATTCGGTCCGGAGTCCTCTGGGTCACTAAGGACGACATGGTCCGCAGCCACCTCCTCCCAGCCACGTACAAGTCCATGTGTTTCTTGGGACTGATCCCTTAAAGACTGCTGCTGATGCTGAGTGCCAGGCTCCACCTCCATACTGACACAATCTTCCTCCTCCTCCTCCTCCTCCTCCTCTTCCTCCTCGTCCTCTTCCTGTGTGATCGGCGGGCACGCAGGAACACTGTCTGGATAAAGGGGGCCTTGAGAGCTAAGGAAGTCCTCCTCTTCCTGCCTCTGTTCTGCCTCAAGTGCCCTGTCCATTATTCCACGCAGCGTGTGCTCCAACAGGTGGACAAGGGGGACAGTGTCACTGATGCATGCACTGTCACTGCTCACCATCCTCGTGGCCTCCTCAAATGGTGACAGGACAGTGCATGCATCCCTGATCATGGCCCATTGGCGTGGGGAAAAAAAACCAAGCTCCCCTGACCCTGTCCTGGTGCCATAGTCGCACAGGTACTCATTGATGGCCCTCTGCTGCGTGTGCAGCCGCTGCAGCATTGCCAACGTTGAGTTCCACCTGGTGGGCATGTCACAGATTAGGCGGTTCTTGGGCAGGTTAAAATCCTTTTGGAGGTCCGTCAGCCGAGCACTGGCATTATATGACCAGCGGAAATGCACACAGACTTTCCTGGCCTGCCTCAGGACATCCTGTAAGCGGGTACCTGCCCAAGAACCGCTGCACCACCAAGTTAAGGACGTGAGCCAAACAGGGCACATGGGTCATTTGTCCCTGTCGGAGGGCAGAGAGGAGGTTGGTGCCATTGTCGCAAACCACCATTCCTGCCTTAAGTTGGCGTGGCGTCAACCACCTCTGAACCTGCCCCTGCAGAGCTGACAGAACCTCTGCCCCAGTGTGGCTCCTGTCCCCCAAGCACACCAGCCCAAGCACCGCATGGCATCTTTTGGCCTGCGTACTTGCGTAGCCCCTTGAATGACTACGGAGCACCGCTGGTTCCGAGGAAGAGGCCATGGAGGAAGAAGAAGAGGAGGGGGTGGAGAGAGGTGTGTCACAATCATTAGCATTTTGGAGGCGTGGTGGCGGAACAACCTCCAACACTACTGCACCTTGTCCTGCATCCTTCCCAGCTGCCAGCAGAGTCACCCAATGCGCCGTGAAACTTAGGTAACGTCCCTGTCCATGCCTGCTGGACCATGAGTCAGCGGTAATATGCACCTTACCGCTGACCGCCCTGTCCAGCGAGGCATGGACATTGCCTTCCACATGCTGGTAGAGAGCCGGAATCGCCTTCCGTGAGAAAAAGTGGCGTTTGGGTACCTGCCACTGAGGAACCGCACATTCCACAAACTCACGGAAGGGGGCAGAGTCTACCAACTGAAAAGGCAGCAGTTGAAGTGCTAGCAATTTTGCCAAGCTAGCATTCAACCGTTGGGCATGTGGATGGCTGGGAGCAAACTTCTTTCGGCGGTGCAGCAGCTGGGGCAGGGAAATTTGCCTGGTACAATCTGACGTCGGTGTACCAAAATCAGATTGCCCACAAGTACGTGGCTGTGACACACCTAATTCTACACCTTCATTCCTCTCAGTGCAGGTCTCAGAGAGGACTGAAGGTCTAGTGGGGTTGGAAATCTCAGCTGATGAGGAGCAAGCAGAGGTCCTCTTTGTTCTTTGGTCTGGGTCTTTTAGATACGCTTGCCAATGAACTGCATGGCAGGTCAACATATGTCTGGTCAAGCATGTGGTACCCAAGCGGGAGATGTTTTGGCCACGCGAGATACGCTTGAGACATATGTTGCAAATAGCAGCGGTGCGATCTGATGCACTCATCTCAAAAAAGGCCCACACCAAAGAACTTTTTGAATAACGCGCAGAGACTGCAGCGCCCTGCACATGTGGAGCTTTGGGGTGTGATGCAGTCAATGTGCTGCCCTTAGGCTGGCCCCTGGAGGGCATCCTGCCTCGTTGGTGATGTGCCGCCTCCTCCTCCTCCTCCTCTCTCCTATCAGGCACCCACGTTGAGTCAGTGACCTCATCATCCCCTCCCTCCTCATCACTGGAGCAAACCTGGCAGTATGCTGCAGCAGGGGGAGCATGACTGCCAGATTGCTGTCCTTCTTGGGCACCCCCTCTGTCCGTGCTCGTGTTACTGCCTTCATCGAGCTCAGTATCATCATCAGAGCCTTCCAAACGCTGGGCATCCTCCTGGAGCATGTACCCAACACTGTGGTCAAACAGTTCGAGGGACTCCTCAGGAGGACATGGTGGGGCTAGGGAAGGAGTCACTGATGACATTGAGCCAAGGGAAGAGGCCGCTGCTTTGCCAGACAAAGTACCCTGGGCATGGGTGAGAGAGGATGAGGAGGATGAGGACGGCTTGGTCATCCACTCGACCAAGTCTTCCGCATGTTGCGGCTCAACATGGCCAGCTGCCGAAAAAAAGGCCAAGCGTGTCCCATGGCCACGTGCTGATGAGGATGCACCGTCTCCACGACCAGCACTAGACACAGAGCCTGCTTGCCCTCTCTTATTGGCTTGTGACTGTCTGCCTCTCCTTCTTGGCCTTCCAGACATACTAATGGCCTGTAGCTGCACTAAGCTGGGATAGAGAGATAGAGAGATAGATATATATATCTATCTATCTATATATGTACTGATGCTGCAGCTAGCAAAATCAACTGCCTGCCTGTAGTATGAGAACACCACCAACCTTCTACAGGTAGCTTTAGCTGAACACTGTGAGGTGGACGCACCCCACTAACTTGTAGGTTTAGCAGAACACTGTGAGCAGGACGCACTGCACTAACTGTAAATAGTCTAGCTGCCTGACTGTGGTACTAATAGGATCAAAAGAACACCAGCAATTTTCTTCAGGTAGCTGTATTTACTGTAACAAGTCAAGCCTGCCTGTCAGTAAGAAGATAACAGAAACGGATCTAGCTGAACACTGTGAGCAGGACGCACCCCACTAGCTTGTAGGTTTAGCTGAACACTGAGGTGGACGCACCCCACTAACTTGTAGGTTTCGCTGAACACTGTGAGCAGGACGCACTGCACTAAATGTAAATAGTCTAGCTGCCTGACTGTGGTACTAATAGGATCAAAAGAACACCAGTAATTTTCTTCAAAATACTGTAACAAGACAAGCCTGCCTGTCAGTAGGAATATAACAGGAATGGATCTAGCTGAACACTGTGAGCAGGACGCACTGCACTAAATGTAAATTGCAGGAACGGATCTAGCTGAACACTGTGAGCAGGACGCACTGCACTAAATGTAAATAGTCTAGAAGATAACAGGAACGGATCTAGCTAAACTGAATACAGTGTGTATATATATATATATATATGCAACACCTGGGATGCATATATATACACAATACACTTTAAGTGCAGCTAACTGACTGACTGTCCTGCCTAATCTAGCTAACTCAAATCAAATGACACTGTCTCTCTCTCTCTCTCTAAGCACACCGGAACACACTGCACAGGGCCGCCATGCAGGCGGCCTTATATAGTGTGGGGCGTGTACTAAATCCCCTGAGCCATAATTGGCCAAAGCCTCCTTGGCTTTGGCCAATTATGGCTCTCTGTTAAGGCGGCGCTGTGATTGGCCAAGCATGCGGGTTATAGTGCATGCTTGGCCAATCATCAGCAAGCAATGCACTGTGATGCCGCAGTGAATTATGGGCTGTGACGCGCCACACGAATTTGGCGCGAACGGCCCATATCGTTCGCAATTCGGCGAACGATCGAACAGCCGATGTTCGAGTCGAACATGGGTTCGACTCGAACACGAAGCTCATCCCTAGTGTTTGGCTTGCGGTTGCGGTGTGGCCCAATTGGACTTGCGTGGGCGAGTTTGACAGGCGGTGCCGCCTGTCAACTCCACAAGCCACATTAAAATTTGCTGTGCTGCAAAGAATCACAGCCACAGCATGTGTACAACCCTTCCCCAGCTATATACGTGTCATTTTAGCTGACTAGTTGGGTGGCGGTAAAAATCACAACTCAGCCACCTGTTTTTACCTCCTCCCTGGCAACCCATATGAAAGACATTTGTTTGGTCCGTGCACTGTGCATCAAATGCTTGTTTTCATCCTTTGTTCCATCTCAGCACTGCAGATCTCCAGCAGCCTCTGCAGCCCCTTCCTGTCTACAGGCACTCCAAATGATGGCTGCATTTAGACATGTGCAGAATGAAAATAATTTGTTTCGTTATTTACATAAATAAGTTTAATTTGTTTTCAGAATTAGTTTCGAATCAATTTGAATCGCATTCAAATTGAATTTATTAATTCCAAAAATTGTTGTATTCTATTCCATTCTATTCTATTTTTTTTCTATTAAAAATTCGAATTTGGGAAAATGTTTATATTGTTATAGTCTTTCTATTCTATTCAAATTTTAGAAGATGGTTATATTCCATTCTATTTTGTTCTATTTTACTCTGTTCTTTTATTTTCTATTGAATTATTTTCTATTCTTTTATTTTGTATTCTGTTCTATTGTAATTTGATTTGAAAACGATTAGACTTTCATTCGAAATCTTGATTCGTTATTTGGGATTCATTTAATTTCGTTACTATTGTAATAACGAAAAAATTTGTCAAAATTTCAACTCGGCACTAAAAAGAACCACATTTCGTGGTAGCGGCATTTTTCAGTATGGGAAGATTTGGCACACCATCCCCATCTACTTTGAACAAAGACTAGTTCTGGATTAGGATAGGTTCCCATTTGTGTGTTGCAGGAACACACGCAAGAAAAAAACTCTTGGCGAAACGCATGGCAAAAAGGCACTCTGCATATTGGTGAGGCGGGATTTAAAAAAAAAAAAAAACAAACAAAAAAAAAAAACCCCAGGGACATGCACATCATTTGTGAGATTTTCATGTGTAGGCCAGCCTATTAAAAAGAATGGGCTGTCCTAAACAGTGTGCAAAAACACATGCGCATAGGTGTGAATGGAGCTTTAGATGCTACATTTCCCCTTCTCCAGAACCATATCATTGGAAATAAAGAAAAGAAGTGGGACTTTGTGCCTTAAAAGAGAAGAACTTGAGGAATGTTTCAGCCCACCCCCACCCAAGAATTATACTTACCTAGGTGGATGCTGCATCTGTCTCCCCGGCACCCCGGCACTGAGAACCGAGCGATCAAACACCGCTGATTGCTCAGTTCTCAAAACTCTGTGAGCAGAGAGCTGGTGACTGTGAAGGCGAGCACGGGAGCACGGGGGGGGGGGGGGGGGGGGTGTCACCCTTCCTACCTTTTGTGTTTACTGGAGCGTTGGGCTGTGGAGGGGGTGGAAGCAGTGGTGACCTGCACCCGGGTGACACCATCCCAAGGGCAGCGTCTAGGTGAGGGTCCTGGGTCTCGTTTTCAGCCAGAACATACCAGCGCTGCGCTAGCCCCGGCCCCAGAGTGAGATCCCTCAGTCTCAACGCCGCTTCGGCTGCCTCCCGCCACTTCCAGTGCAGAAGCCCACTTATGCACCTGGGCGGTGGAGGATTCAGTGTGCAGCCGGCACCCGGACAGTTGCGTGCTCAGACTGTCCGGGCTCCCGTGCACACTGAATCCTCTGCTGCCCAGGTACATTCGGGGGGGGGGGGGGGGTTCTGTACTGAGAGGGGGGCTATAGTTTATTTATTTCAGGTACTTATATAGCGCCGTCAATTTACGCAGCGCTTTACATATATATATTATACATTCACATCAGTCCCTATACCCTCAAGGAGCTTACAATCTAAGGTCCCTAACTCACATTCATACCTATACTAGGGCCGATTTAGACAGGATCCAATTAACCTACCAGCATGTCTTTGGAGTGTGGGAGGAAACCGGAGTACCCGGAGGAAACCCACGCAGACACAGGGAGAACATGCAAACACCAGGCAGGTAGTGTCGTGGTCGGGATTCAAACCAGCGACCCTTCTTACTGCTAGGCGAGAGTGCTACCCACTGCGCCACTGTGCCGCCCATATAATATATAGTTGGTGGAGGGGCCACACCATGTTTTACCGCACCAGGTGACACCAACCCTAGCGATGCCACGGGGTGGGAGCAGCCAGCCTAGGCTCTTAGCGGCTCGCCTAGAGGCTGACCCAGGTGCCGGTCCAGGTCTGTACTGAGAGGGGGACTATAGTTGGTGGAGGGACCACACCATGTTTTACTGCACCAGGTGACACCAACCCTAGTGACGCCATGGGGTGGGAGCAGCCAGCTTAGGCTCTTAGCGGCTCGCCTAGAGGCTGACCCAGGCGCCGGTCCAGGTCTGTACTGCGAGGGGGGGAGGACTATAGTTAGTGGAGGGGCCACACCATGTTTTACCGCACCGGGTGACACCAGCCCTAGCGACGCCACGGGGCGGGAGCAGCAAACTCAGGCTCTCAATACAAAAAGGTACGCTACTTGCCCCCATCTATAGCGGCTCGCCTAGAGGTTGACCCAGGTGCCAGTCCAGGTCTGTACCGAGAGGGAGTCTATAGTTGGTGGAGGGGCCACACCATGTTTTACCGCACCGGGTGACACCAACCCTAGCGACACCATGGAGCGGGGCGGGCCAGCTCAGGCTCTCAGCGGCTCGCCGAGAGGTTGACCCAGGGGCCGGTCCAGGAATGTGGTCGGATCTCAGACCATATTGCCACGATCTTTCCCGAGCCTGTAACGTCAGCGGGTCACAGTGATCCACAGGAGAAGCAGAAGAACAACAGCCAAAACAAGCTTTCCACCATACTTGAAGAAGAGAATAGACCCTTAGGCTTCCTTTGAAAAGCAGAATGCTGGTTGAACAGGAGCTTTGAAGGTTCTCGTTTGGAGTTCCGGGGAGGGCCGCGTCTTCGTTATTCCTCATCTGGAGACGCTCGCGGTGATCACCAACACAGATCAGGTAATATGCAAATATTTTCCTAGGTGTGGCTGACTGCAGGGAGCTCCCGGGAACTTCCAGCACAAACATCTCCCATATCAGAGACTACATCTCTCTGTAACGCTCAGTGCCGGGGCGTCTCCAGGATGTTGCGCTCTACACTGAATTTAAAAAAAAAGGCATCTTCAAGGAGACGTCTGCGGAGGGGATATGGAGGCTATCGGCGCCCTCAGATGTCATGCTTGATTGACTACTTTAGAAAAAAAAAAAAAAAAACTCCCATGAATTGACGTGAGATTTGCCACCATCCCTAGACAGTACAAAAAGAACCTCAGAAAATGGGATTTTAAGGGCAATAATAGAATTAGATAGAGAAATTGTATAAAAGAATTATATTGATTTTATTAGTTGATTGACTACTATTGCCCAGATTCATCAAGCTTCACAGGAAGTGCACTTAAAGCGGCTGTAAACCCTTCCATATACCCAGTGAAGTGATATAGATACAGATACAGATATAGATATAGATAGAGATTTTTTTTTTTATTAGATACGTTATATAGCATAAAGAAAGAAATATGGTTTTGTTTTCCCTTTTAAATTAATAAATTATTATTAAATTAAATATTTAAATGAATTAAAATAAATACTAATAAGAAAAAAAAACAAAAAAACAAACGTATTATTAATAATTAGTTAAGTTCCATTCATTTAGATACAGCATTCGTTATTTCGGGATAATTCATAACTTCAGATAAATTCGTATTCGTTATGTTCACCAACGACCAATTGTGAAAGGAAATTCCAATACCTATAAAATTCAAATAGTTCGTTATTTCAGATTTCCGAATTTTTAGAATTTCTGAATACCACATCTAAAAGGAATGGAATATAACGAATTCACATTCTTAACATAACAAATTCACATTCTTCCGAAGTTACAAAATTTTTTGCAATAACGAATTTCGATCAGAATGAATTACTCAAAAAAAAAAAGAAGAAGAAGGTCGGCAGTGCACATGTCTACTTCAAAGTTGCATCAAAGTAGTATTCAAGTCACGTCAAGTCACCAGGTGGTCGCAGTAGTGTGAACCCAGGCTAAAAAAAAAGGTGGCCACACACACCATCGGATTTTGGTTCGTCAGGTCAATGGAAATTACCAGCAGCGACTTAATGCGATCGTCGGCCTCATTCAAATTCTATCTTCTCTCCCACCAAGCAGCTGCTGGGTAAAGTCAGTTGGTCTTGGCACAATAAAATTGCCCTTTGTGTGCCCAGTTCTAAGCTCTGGTCCAACACTCATAAAACTGGATTGTTAGAAGCGGCAGGCAAGACTGTTTCATCACTTGCAGAAAAATGAGTAAGGCGAGGTCGGCATATATAAAAAAAAAAAAAAAAAAAAAAGGGGGGGGGGGGGGGGGTGTGCAGAGAGATCATAAGCCGCCACTTGCAAAAATTCAATAATAAAAAAGTCAGTTAAAAATAAATAAATAAAGTGGTACTCCCCCCCCCCCTCCCCCCCTGAAGCTTTTAATCCGACCCATTTATGAGAAACCATTCACGGTGTGTTTAACAATCCCAGCAGCGCAGTGGATTAACGAGCCGCCCGTTAACCCTCGCATCACCGGCAGCTGCCTCCGCCGCAGTGCAATCTCTGGCTTTATTAAAAAAAGGGGGGGGGGGGGGTTTAATCACGGCTCCCTCCCGGAGGATTACACTAATGTTATCATTGGATTGTTTTTTTCCTCCTCTGAAGCAGATGACCCCTGCGATCACCTGCGCCCAGCCTGCAATCTCCGTCTGCCGTCCCTGCGAGTTCTGCAATGCAGAGGGGATGCAGTGCTTTTGGCAGAAGCCGTCAATCAGCGAAGCAATTGCAGGAAACATTTCTCCCCCCCCCTTCTGCAAGCAAGCTGCAACAGGGGGCTGCGATTCCCGAGCAGCTCAGCCGCCGCGACCTCTTCTTCCCGTAAATGACAGTCTGAGGGCTCATTTACTAAAACCGGAGAGTGCAAAATCTGGTGCGGCTCTGCATAGAAACCAATCAGCTTCTTCAGCTTTTTTTACGCTAGGTTTATACCTATGCGTTTTTGCGGCCCACTTTTGTGCGGGTACGGCAGCCCGCTTTGCGCTTCTTTGCAAAGCAAAAAAGGTGCATGCACCTTTTTTTAAAAATGCAGCCGCAAAGAAATCGCATGGTCTTTTTGACCATGCGATTTCCCTGCAGTTCCTGCACTGCAATTTTACGTGGTGGTGGTGCCATTCACCATGAATGGCAGTCCCGCGCCTTTCCACAGAGCAGCGAGTTTTCACTGCGGGTGGGTTGCTGGTATCGCTGCGATTCAGTGTGAATCAAGCCTCAGCCCCCGTTCACACTGGTGCAATTTGGAACTGTCAAATCGCATCGGTGTGAACGGCAGCTAAGGCTCGATTCACATCGAATCGCAGCGATACCCGCAACCCAGTAAGAAGAGCTGTCAAAACTGTAATCCTTGAAGTGTCGTTTATTGGTACATCAGAGTGACAATAAGACAATAAAACTGACGTGTTTCGGCAATAGCCTTAGTCGTAGCAACCCAGCCGCAGTGAAAAGTCGCACCCCATTGTTGGCAATGGAGCCGCTCAAATAGCTGCGACCCAAAAAAGGTTCCTGCACGACTTTTTGCCGATTTCATTGCGACTTGCATAGACTTCTGTTGTATGAAGTTGCAATGCCGCCGTGAAATTGGGCAATGCATATCTCACTGATGTGCGGCTTTGAAAATCGCGCTAAAGGTAGTTGCGATTTCAAAGCCGCACCAGTGCGGATGGAGGCTTAGCCCTCGTTCGCGTTGAATGCGGTTTTGAAATCGCACCATTTCAAAGGCGCATTTCAGCGCGACTTCAAAAAGACATCCGTGCGGCTTCATGCACAGCTGTCTATTGAAGTCGCACCCGAAATAGTAAATCAACCCCAATGTGTTGT